>NW_027526295.1:144418245-144460604 GCF_048455015.1 Haemaphysalis longicornis | reverse complement strand
AGAAAGATGCACCAGATTTCCTGAAAAAAATTTTCGCTCTATTTCCAGAGATTTTTTTCTGAATTAAACAGCCATATTATTTCTATAAAATAACTTGCCTTTACTTCTATAACTTTGTAAACAAGATTACTGTAAGATGGCGTCATGCATCAACATTATTTCGATGAAATGACGTTACTTTATTTTATTGTGTAAAAAAGATTGCTCCAAAATGGCTTCGCCGCATGGCCGCAATGTATTGCAAAAACCCACCGTCAGGGCTTCAAAATTAACGATGACGAGTACAGTCGTCATGAACGATGAAGACTATACTTGTCATCAATCAGTCTGGTATGAAATCGCATGACGACTATAATCATCAACGGGAGCAAAAGGGTTTAATGAAGTTTTGTAGGAGCGATGCACCTTACAGACTCAGGCTGTCGGCGTCTGCTCTCGTCAAGTGACAGGAGACGCCGACATCTCCTGTCGTCAAGTTGTCGAACGATGGCCAAAAAACAAGCGTAGAACTAATAAAACGTGTTTAAAAGTAACTAACCATGGGCAAAAAACAAGCCTCTAACTGATAAAACGGGTTCAAAATCAACTAACATAATAAACAAGCAAAAATAACAAACATGATAAAAACTAACATATATTTCAGCGTAGCTTGACTGCGGTAGCGCGCAAAGGCTTGCATTAGCATGGACGAGCGTAGCTGGTCTTCGATAAGAGCGGTACAATCCGTTTGGACTAGCTCAGTTAGGCTACGGTAGGGAAAGGGTTACGCTTGAGCTTGGTTCGGTGGCGTCGCTCAAAACAATACCAAGAAAAAAACATCCCCCTCGCGAGGGGCACGGTCAAATGCAGAGCATTTTCGGGGGGGCGCACATACCCGATTTTATCTGGTTCGAAAGAAATTGACAGCGAGAGCGAACGCCGAGAACCGCCCCATCACGGCACGACCGCGCCACGACCACGTCACGACTACGTCACGATCACGCCACAACTGTTGTTGCTCCCGCGCCAAACTAGGACGCATGCGCGCCCCACCTGTTGCTGAACGCGATCCGAGCACGCAGAGAACACGCGAGGAGCAGCGAGGAGCAGGCGAGGAGGAGTGGGGGAGAGGGCGCACCTGGAACGGCTGTTGCGGACGCCGAGGCACGCCAACGCCGGGGGACATTGTGAGTTAAAGAAATGCTCTGCATTTAAAATACTCCTGCGCTAAGCGCCCGGCACCACCTTCACGCCGATGCGTAGGCAGAGCCAAGCCTCGGCTGTATGACGCCACTGCGCCGACGCGGCGACGCCTTCACGCGCGATGGCACCGCTCGACCTTTGAGAATACTCTGCCCAGAGTTCGTGGCGTGATAACTCGCCTGCTCTTCTGCTCGCCAGTTCACCTGCGTTCGCGCCTTAATTAAGTGGTAAGCACAGAGCAAGCTGGCGCATCGGACGCCCACTTCGCGAAGCCTGTTGCCGCTGGTTGTATCGCATGCTGATGCAGTCCACTTTGGGAGGTGTTTTAAAGCCTGCGGACAAAACGATCCTGGCATGCCAGGCGTGGAGAACTTTCAGCGGCGAGTTCGTTGGAAATTTATGTGAGGGCCAAAAGCCGGGTCTCTAATGAAGGGAGAGATGGGGCGACAGAAGAAGAGCGTCACTCCAGAAGGACCGGAAGCGCGGCGCGAAAGCCGGCGTGCCGTTACTCGAGAACGGATGCGACCAGTTCGGTCGAATCCGAAAACAAATGATTGGTACTGAAAATAAAACAACACATTGCACGTACCGTAAAAGGGGTCGTGAAGAGACTTTCGAACAAACGGTGTTGTGTGGGTACTCATAACTGTGAAACCTTGATAAACAAACAATGCATACCCGTTTCGTTGCCCGATATAGGCAAATAGGAAAGAAAATGCAGTTCCGGTTTCACCGAGTCTTTCCTCGTTAACTCGGGAAGTCAGTCGTGGCATCTTTCTAAGCAGCCAATCACAGTTCCCCCTCATCTTCACAACATGTCGGCATAGACCGGTCTCGCAAAGGGTCAGATAAAGTTACAACATCGGCGCCATGATGAAACTCGCCCTGCAACTGAACGGGAGATGTCTAGCTCCCTGATACGACTGAACACGGTCGAACTTTCTGTCAACAACGCGGACGAGCGGCCCGATCACAGTTAACCGTATTTAAAGCAAACTTGGGTATTTGTAAACCCTTTACGCTCTGTTACACAAGTCTAAACTGTCGTTCTGCTTGCCGACAAGCTTGCCGACGTCTGTCTCACGTGTCCTGTAATGGGAGTTGCGCGAACGTGAATCTTCTTACCTGACGAGGTAAATGACCGAAAGCTTAAAATGAGAATTTCCCACTCATGAGAATAGCCCTTGCCCACTCATCCCTTATTCTAAAGGAAGAACGCCTGTGGTGTCAAATACAAATGGAATCCTTACCTACAGAGAGAGAGAGAGAGAGAGAGAGAGAGAGAGAGAGAGAGAGAGAGAGAACACTTTATTGGCTGAGGAAGCGACCAAGGAGAATTGAAGAGCCGTCCTGCATCATATCCACTCCTCTCTCTACCCATCCCCACTCTGCCCCCGTTGCGGTGAAAGGGCCACTGTCCAACACCAAATGTGGACTTGTGCGGAGGACCCATTCCATGGAGTGGTTCGGCCGATCCTAACCCCAGTTCCAGAAGGAGCTCGTAACTCAAGCGGATGAAGGCGTGGCAACCCTCAGGGTTGCGCTCACAGCGCCCTAATCTTCTATAAAAGTAAAATTTACCTCTCTCTCTCTCTCTCTCTCTCTCTCTCTCTCTCTCTCTCTCTCTCTCTCTCTCTCTCTCTCTCTCTCTCTCTCTCTCTCTCTCTTTACAGAGGTGGGCATCATCTGTCGTTCAGCATATTGCGGTGCAGGACTTTGTGCAGGAACAGCTTTTTAGATATTGTTGAATTGAAACCGTAAAAGTGTTTCTGGTGTTGTTTAGTTACCAATAATCACCTCATGCTTATTACCAATACTATGTTTCGTTTTCTGGGTGTTTATGGAGATTTTTTTCTTGGTTTGCTGTTTAAAAGCGGAACCATTCTTTGTGTATCACCGTACATCACTAACCCCTGTATCTGCACAAAAAAATATATTTTGAAAAGTTAACCCATACAATCACTATATCAGTGTAAATAGAGGTCACGGGTACAGGAAAAAAAAATAAAGAAAAATATAAAAATACACAACTTTAAAAATACCACAAATAAAGTAATGTAACGATAAATGCCGGTTTCATACATAACCTGCACAGAGAGCAGGCAAAAATCAATTACAGAAACCAACCGACACGGGAATAAAAGAAGGCGTGAAAGAAGCAACCATGTAGAGACATGAATTGGCGCAAAATGTGTGATTAGGGGAAGTAAACATTTCATCGCTACGACGGTGTACATACCTACCATTGGTCTAAGGAAGTTTAAAAAAAATCTTGAAGAACCCGAACATAAAAAACAATGTTAACACCCAAAAATGGCCAAAATGTATATTTGATGCCCCACCCTCACATGGCGAAGAAAAAATACAACTTCGCTCCCCTTTAAAAAACCCACGCTGAAGTACAAATAAACATCTAACGCCCGGCTCTTCTTAAAAATTCATAATTGGCGAAGTTAACGAATTAACTCGTAAGTCTCGAGCACATTATTGGAGACTTGACACAACCTAATTATTTCACACAACCTAAATGGAAGAAAAGCGGCCTAGGAAAGTTTAGAAATCAGAAGATAATTGTGTGATGTTCCGTAATGTTACCACAAATATCTTTTTAGATGTTCACCATGTTACCATATGTGAAAATTGCAATAAAAATCGGTGTTTCATAGTGTTGTAGCATGAATTTTATTTTCCGGGGGAGTTGGTACGAGAGTGGACTATAGGTCATCGCTCTCTGTCTATCTATCTATCTATCTATCTATCTATCTATCTATCTATCTATCTATCTATCTATCTATCTATCTATCTATCTATCTATCTATCTATCTATCTATCTATCTTTCTATCTATCTATCTATCTATCTATCTATCTATCTATCTATCTATCTATCTATCTATCTATCTATCTATCTATCTATCTATCTATCTATCTATCTATCTATCTATCTATCTATCTATCTGTCTGTCTGTCTGTCTGTCTGTCTGTCTGTCTGTCTGTCTGTCTACGTATAGTAGGAATAGTCATAGTGTCTTCGATAAACACGCTCCGGGGTTGCCCCCAAAATTGGCGCTGTCAACAGTGATGATGATGATGATGATGATTGGTGTATAATAGCACGAGGCCAACGAGGGCAAAGACCGCCAGAGAAGAAGTTATTTAACGGTTGAAAAAAAGTGTATACCACAAAAAGGTAAGTATAAAAACGTGTATACCGGACATAGTAAAATCAATTAAAGATAATGGTGATGGCTGGCGTATAGGGCCAGATTTGAATATGCATGATAAGAAATGAGGTTTAAAAACTTTAAATCTGACAAATACCTAAGAACACATTTGACATCGGCCATGACATCGTCACCCAAAAACAACGATGGGTAGAGTGCAATGTGTTGTCTGTATAATTCAGGCCAATGTTAGTGTCCTGTTGTGTCAAGTGCCTTGCATGTGATTAGTATGTGGACTACAGATAGGGCCTCTATCTAATCTAGACTACAGATAGGGCCTCTATCCCAGTATCTAAAATACGTCAGTTGTACCCGAAATCAGGAGCTGACGTAGGGCGACGACAATACTGCTCTAAAGGGTTGCGTTGATTCATTATCAACTAGTGTGTGATAGCTCCGGCCATAAACACGAAATAGAACTCTAATTTGAAAGAACTAGGCTTTAAATGCAAGCAACATTGAAGACGTTCAATGGTCGCGCTACAGTGACGTGTTATGGGGAGGAATGAAGGCATATGAGCCAGCACTAAAGCATAATTTGCAGTCTGGTAACTTCACGTTAGCGTTCAAGGGATGCGATCAAACGTAGCGAGAGAACCAGTACAATCATCGAGTGATTTGTCTTAGGGATGGGTTAGTTCGGCGGCCGCTAAAAAAAGGAACGCGGTATGTGTTAACAGAAGAACATAAGAAACTTAGAAAAACCCAAGGCGTGGCCGTGGTAAGTACAAAGACAGTACTAAGCACTAAGGGTGGTACTAAGGGTGGTAAACTGAAAAAAAAAAAAAAAAACATGGCGAGCGAAGGACGCCGCAAGGTAGTAACGTAATACCATCGGTCACATCGGCCCGTGTCCTTCAAAAAGCGAAGTAAGGATTTGTAGTCTCGTGTGGCTGTGACAGGTAATACCTATGGTCCAAAATATTCTGTGGTAAAGGGCGGTCGTCCAGTTGGCAGAGTGTGGTGGAGATCTACTGCCTGGGCATTGGGAATCTGTCACAATGGCACAACAGGTGTTTCATGAAAAGCCCATCAACATAAAGTTCAAAGTAAAATATTTTAGACTAGTATCCATTGTGAGCGGCGGACGTTGTGAGCGGCATTGTGGCCGCACGTTGTGAGCGGCAGAAAAAAGTTTTTTCTTTCTTCGCAGCCCATGCTCAGTCGGGGAATTTACCCGGGATCGGGAAGTTCGAGGGGTAATCTGCTCGCTTTAAAAATTCGCAAAACTGTGAATTCGACACGCAAAGTTCTAGAACACTGCGTCCCGCGTGCTCAGCGAATAGCAGCGGTGCACACTGTTGTGCCAGAGCGGCCGGCCCAAATGCGTTGCACGGGACGACGCGCCGACAGCGGGGCCGATTCACGACTCGTCCAAACCAGACCAAACCGCCCGCGGTGGACAAGCTGAAACACGCATCGCCGCAGAGGCGCCTCTCCTTTCACGTCACGGCGGCTCGGCCAGATCCTGCATCGGGTGAACGACCCACCACGGGCTTGTCGCTACTCGCCTGGAGGAGAGGTCAAAGAAACGGCGTGGGCGTCGCCCTCCCTTTCCCTATCGAGGCAGCGCGGCTGACTCCCCGCTTCACTACCACACTTCAGCCAGGGAGCACATTTCACACTTCAGCCAGCGAGAGCCCTTATTGGAGCGATTCAAGCTTCACGGGGCTCCAACGACCTTCCGGGGGTATAAAAACCCGCCCGGGGTCAGCGCCGTGTCGTCGTTAATTCTTCTTTTGTCCCGTCCTTTTTTGCGCTGCATTTCGTTATGGTCACTATCGCCGGCTTTTCTCCGGCGGACCTCTTCAGCGGCACTTTTCAGAGGCACAGACCCAACAAAACACTAACATCTCTGCGACGTCCCAAAAAGATCCTAACGTCTATGTCCCAGCAGTATCTCTATTAGACATCCGTACAACGTGCAATATATTGTAATGAAATTTTTTGGATATTGAGATAACGTTGCTGGTACCTTAATGTCGGACGTTCTTTCAACTTGGCTAGAGACGTAGTCTCGATGTTGCTGCTGCTTCATTTGGGGACAGTATTTAGGCATATTTTGCTGACGTTGTTCAGATGTTGCTGGTATGTCCGTTTTTTACTTCGAACATGTCTATCGCAGTTACATTTATTTTAGGTATATCTGCTATACTTTATTTTCAAACTCTCCGCAGGCGTACTGTTTGAGAGAGAAGGAGGGCCCCGACCAAGTAATGAAAAAGAAAAACTTAAAAGACGTTTCGGCTCCCGCACGGGAGCCTTGTTCACAATGAATTTTATTGCAGAGAAAAACGGCCTTAAGTAGGCTTTAAAACATGACGTATGCGGCGTGCATACATTGGGTGCAAGGTTCCGATGTTGCGATTGAGGGTGTTAGGCGTTGTCTGTATTACAGTCGAACACGGATATATCGAACACGGGTATATCGAATTTCTGTCTATATCGAACTCAAGAATTATCCCCTCGAAAATTCTGTGTAAAAGTATAGGAATTCGTACGTTTATATCGAACAGTATTTTTCCCGACATTTGGTACATCGAACACCGCCCGAGCTGGAAGGTGCTCTTCGGCGGTCGCTGGACCCCCGATTTCCGCGGTCGCTTAGTGCCTTCGCCGAAACCCAACAGGGACAGAAGCCGGGGCATCGGAGTGTCACGCTTGCCTTCTCATGGATAACTGCTCGGCCAACCAAACCATTTGCGAGCTCGACAACATCGAGCTCACGTTTCTGCCTCCGAACACAACAGCCAGGCTGCAGCCGCTCGACCGCTCGACTAAGGCGTTCATGGTTGGGTACAGGAGGCGACTCCTGATAGGCTTTTGATGAACCTCCGCGTGGGCACCGAGCTTAAAGTTGACCAGCTGGGGGCCATACACGTGATGACGGGTGCCTGGAACAGCGTAAAGCAGAGCGTGGCCAACTGCTTCCGGAAGGCAGGCTTCGTGACGGCCGAACATTCGGAAGCTCGGGAAGACGGCGACGACGACGAATAGGGCATGGACGACACGTTTCGCGAGCTGTCGTCCCTTTTCCCGGCTGCTGTTCCAGCCGGACTGTCCGCCGGCGACTTCGTGAACGCTGACAGCAATGTTTAAGCTGTTGCGAGCGTCGGTGACGAGGATATCGTAGCTGCGGTTGCAGGAACCCAGGCTGATAGCTCGAGCGGCGAAGATCGTCCGGACGAGGATGCGGCTACACGACCGTACTCCGCCGGCGAACTGGCGGCTGCGTTCAGCTTGATTCTGCGTAGTTACTGCGACATGGGAGGAACTGAGCTGTCACACCTGGATAGCCTCGATAATATCGAGACCAGCGTTTTAATTCCATGTACAGGACGAAGAAGCAGGCCAAGATCAGCGATTTATTTTCACGCAAATAAAGCATCCTGTTGCATCGTTAGTGCGGAATTAGTTTTCATTCTTGAATGCGCCGGTCGGTAAGTGGTCGTCCGCCGCAGGTGAGGTCTCAGAGCCCATATTTTTTATATCGAATTTTTCATATATCGAACGATTTCGCAATCCCTTTGGAGTTCGATATATCCGTGTTCGACTGTATTAGCGATTCTAAATTTAATCATGCGGCCAAATTCTTCTCCTTAGTGATGATGCGTGCATTTTCCCAGTCTATCTCGTGGCCCGACAGCTCTGCATGTTCGGCGAGGGCATTCGACGCCACTTTTTAGATGCGACTGCATCTCATTCACTCGCCTTGTCCATGCATGCATGCATCCCTCCATCCATCCGTCGTCGTCGTCGTTGTCCGCGCCAGCTGCGCATGCGCTCTCCGCCGCTCTCACCGCAGCGTTATCTGCGGGTTAGCGTTCACTCCTTGCAATGCCAGCTGTGCGTCGGCGCGCGCTAGCGCTCGGTTAACGCATGCGCATCCGCTGCTCTCTCTCATTCCCCTACCCGTTATGCGGCGGTATACAACTCGGTACCTGCGCCGCTCCGCTCCGTCGTTCCAGAGCCGGTGCTCCGATGTCCAACGCTGCTTTGAATGGAGACTAACAAGCCTGCTATCGCGATGGTCGGCGTAACCGCAACAAGCACCGGTCAGCCCAATAACAGAACTGCTAGCACCACCGACGATGAGGCTGCAAAGCGACGTGCACGGGATACGGGAAACCCGTAGTAGACGAAAATGCATCGTACGCGTTCATGGCACGTTTCACGCGATGGGAGAATCAACCCGACGAAAACGCCGAGGGAAACCCACGATGCGTCGCATCTACACAGGGTTCCCGCGAGGGGAGGTGGGCGTAATTTTTTTTGTCTTCACATCACAGCAGTGCTGTTTTAGGCGCTTTTGAAAGCAGCCCGTCTCGCCTACGTACACAGAGTTGCAGTTTGCACATGGGACCTCATATATGCGTACTGTACTGAAGTTACCGAGGGGTTTTGTATGTGTTTTGTAAGGGTTTTGTACCGAGGGGTTTTGTGCAAGTATTGCAATCCACCACTATTGCTTTGAACCTTTGACCTTCAAAACAGTAGCCCGATACCGAACCTCACGGAGAGAGGCAGGGACTTAGTGCAGAATTTGTTTACAAGCGACGTTGCCAACGATCCTTGTAAGGCTTTTTTCGGTGGGGGGGGGGGGGGGGGGGGCGGGAGGGGGGGCGGAGGGGATGGGAGGGGGTGATTGCCATCAAATCTGAACAAAATAAGATAGGATGATGAACGAAGACGCAATTAGCACAACTTTACTTGCTACTTGATTTAACCTTGATGTTACGTACCGACTGCAGCTTCATGAATTCAAAGTGTGAGCAAAGCAAATTTCGGGGCTGCCTTGATACTGAATTTACCGTCAAACGTCACTTGTAGGTTAAACGGCAAGGTACTCTGGCTTTTTTGCTTTTTTAAAAAAATGTCCATGACACCCTCATTACAAAAAAGAAAAACGAAAAAAATCCGTGAGGTTTCGCCAAGATTCGAACCATGGACTTTCAAACACAACACCAGCACCTAAGCTCCAATCCACTCGACCACGAAGGAAAACAATGCGTGGACCCAAGAATTTGTTAACCTATCAGATGCTGCCAACGAATATTGTCGGGTGATTCGTTTTGGTCGTATTTGACAAATTTCGGCAGTGCTAACGCTTGTTTCTTCCTCACCGATCTTGGAGGCGAGGTCAATTATGCTAATACTGCAAGCGATGTAACCAAAGCTCCCTTATTTTTCTGCCGCATGTGCCTCGACCGCTGTTAAGTCTTGTAATGGTGTGTATAATGGGGGAGGGAATCCGACCACGTGTACTCTGGATGGTATATATTTGTATGTTTTTCAATAAACGAGTACTTGCGAGTAAGCGCCGTGTTGTCTACTTCTTCCTTCGTCCTTGTTTTTTTTGAGCGCTTCTGTATTCCACCACGATGAACACATACCAACTAGCCCAACTTTCCGTTCTTCTCCCTTATTTAAGCCAAAAAAAGCTATCGCGCTTCATCGTTCCCCCTATGCAAGCTACGGTAGCCGCGAATGAAATAGTATGCACCGCTAGATTTCTGGCGTTGATAAACTTCGTTCGTTAAGCACCGATCTTGCAGACAAGCCCATCACGCTAACACTACAAGCGATGTACCCAAAGCTACCGTATTTAACTCGCAAAAAGCTCTCCCAATCCCCCGATCTCATCGATTTGATTGATTTGTAGGGTTTAACGCGCCGAGGCAACGCAGGCGATGAGGCGCGCCGTAGTGGAGGGCTCCGGATTAATTTTGACCACCTGGGGATCTTTAACGTGCGCCGAAATCTCGTACACACGGGCGTTTTTGCTTCTCGCCTCCATCAGAAAAGCGGCCGCCGCGGCCGGGAATCGAACCCGCGACCTCGTGCTCAGCAGCGCAACGCCTTAGCCACTGAGCCACCGCGGCGGGTCCCCGATCTCATCGATGAAAGCCAAGCTAGCCACGGAGGAATGCGCACTTTCGAACAGAAATAGCTTGTAATTTGCCTCAAGGCCCCAAATTACCGCACGTTAAAAAAATGGTTGTTTTCTGCGAACGTAATGACCCCAAACCAGGAGATGGAAATGGAATCCGGACGATGTCGCCTTTCTGGCTTTCTGGCGATGCTTTCTGGCGCTGCGTCGACGCTGATATCTGGCGAGCAGCATAGACATCGGCGTAGCTACATAGGAGCAGTGGGAGAGTGAATTTGCCAGCTCGGACCTAAGTAGCTTTGGCTCGATGAAAGGGCGAAGACGGCAGGCCGCACCAACGGAGTCCTGGACTGAGGACCCCGCCCACTTCTAAGCTCGATCTACCTGTTCAATAAAGTTCTCTCCTCCTCCTCCTCTTCCTCCCGCGTCAGCTCACGTCGCCGTGCATTTTGCCGACGCCGTCAACGCGGGGCGATGTCGACGCGCGAAAGCGCGGAAAATACTCTGCAAGTGGTTGCGGCCTCAGAACAAACCGTAAAATTACGGCGCCCACAACCCCACGGCAGCTGTATTTCCACCGCAGACCCTGAAATTACCTTGAATGCCGTAATCTAGATTGTCGGTACAATTACTGTTTTCTTTAAAAGTACCCACGCTCAAGCTTTTCTTGTATATAATTGGCAACTATCTGTATTTACCAATAACTTGGGCATCTATTTTGCAACGCGTTTTTATCAAGGTGGGTGTCTTTCAGTAACTAGTTTTTCCCTCGGACGAACACGAGACAGGAAGTCGTTGCGGGGCGAGTCCTATCGTCCGACAGTGTAATAACTGCACTCCGTATCGATACGCGTGCTACAGGCCGGTGACGGCACGGGTGTGCACGCCTTCAACTTCCGTTATTTCGGTGATCTGAGTACCATGGAATTATCTACCGGACGAAGAAATACTGCCAAGTAGTGGAGGTAAGTGAGTACTAGTGAACCTTGTTTTCTTGTCACATGTATTTAACGTAGCATAGTGGCTCTCGAACTTCGGTACGCGTAAGCGGTTAGCCCTAACGATTTGAGGGACTCGCTTTGTACGTTGCGGAGATTTGTCGGTAGACCGTTGTACCTGGCTGCTGCGTTTGTAAACAGAATCAGTTCTCGCGCAATTTCTAGCTCTGTGTTTGGTGAAGTGTTTGTGTTCTGTCCGGTTTTGCTAGGCGAATGTTTTGATATGAAATGAAATAAGAGAAGCTGGAGAGTGCGAATGTAAGTGCGCGTGCGAATATAAGCGTGTATGCGTTACACGCACATCGTGCACTTTTAGCTTGATATTGGTTTTTGTTTCGTTTCTGCAGATGCCGTTTTTTTTCGTCATAATAGTTTTCGTTTAAAAAACCTGCACAATAAATTGAATGATTGCCGTTCGTGTGGCATTAAATTAAAATATTATTCCAGTGAATTCCGAGAGTACAGCATTAGATTAAAATGCCATCTGGATGCTTTTTTCGCGCTTCGATTGAGTGTTCAATCTTTTCCAATGCTCAGTTTGGTCGTGAAATGTTGGAATGAACTACGTGTATGCAACCCTAATTTATTTGTAACGTCAGACTAACACGCATATCGTAACTGGTACATTAGTATAAGCAGCGCTGGTTGTGCTTCATACTCTTACTGCAGCGTCGCAAATGTGAATTACCCTTTCAGAACCCAGTTAAAATATTCAAAAATGGCTGTTAAATTTCTGTCAATTATGGAATTTTCAGCTTAATGAATTTAGTGTGTAACACACCTTGGTGATCAAAGTAACACAGCATTTGGGATTTCGCAGGTTTCAGGCAGAGTATGATTCTGGTGTCCGGCCTGTTGTTTGCTAATAACTTACATGTTGCAGGCTGCTGACTGGTGCAACTTATACTATGTGTAGATGTGACTGTGCTGTAAAAATTTTTTGCACAACTTTGATGCTTCCCGCTGTACAACGTATACTTCAACTAAAAATGTAGGTCTAGCAGGACAAGCGAACAGGACAACATGACGAGTGTTTGAGTGATGTGCTTTTTGAAGGTTTAGTTATGCATATATACCAACTAGCCCAACTCGCCATTCTGCTGCACGAAGTATACGTCCATGGCAGTGACGCTGTCCGGGTTTGTGCATGTTTTCTTTTGCCACATTTTGTGGACATGGCTTCATCCGTGTATATATTGTCCCTTCAATCCACCAAGTGGTTAGGAAAGACACAGAAAAATATGTTGCAAGTTCAGATGGGACCTGTAGCTGGGCTAAAATGTTCTCAGAGTGCCCATTGACGAAATATAGTTCTTATATTTAGTGGTACCTCACGTTAGCTGTCATAGTTAGTGTTAAGGTTGCCTTAGTAGTGCCAATGCTGGCATTAAATTATATCCACTCCGCTCTCTTCCTGTCCCTTAGTGTTAGATGTCATCTTCTAGCGTTCTATTGCCTGCTAAGTCGTCCTTAATTTAAGTTGGACCCTTTTAGTTAGCCTGGAAGTTTCTGCCCCGTAGGCGAGTACCGGTAGGATGCAGCTGTCATACACTGTCTTTTTCAGGGATAATGGTAGGCGGCCATTCTGTATTAAACCAGTCTTAAAAATCTGTATTAACAACACAGATTTTCCTGTACTCATGCCTAGATTGATGAACTGCCTTGCAAGGGAGGTGCTACTGCAACAGTCTGCACAAGGCCCCTGCTCAAGCTGCTATTGACGGTCAACTTGGCGCAGGACTTCTCCTGGTTTGGGAAACAGGGAACACGCTTTTTTCCACCTGCGAGTGGCATCCTGCATTGTGTGTAACTAGATATCTTTGTGTAGTTACAGACATCAAATTCTTTCACGAGACAATGTATAGGGCAAGATTTTTATTGTCAGTCACATTCTGCGCAAATATCAGCTTTCTCGACAACCTGCGGCTTCTTAGTTTTTATTGCTAGACGCGGTATTAATTTCTTTCAGCCTTCGGACCATGAAATTTTTACTCACTTTCCAACCAATCCGGTCTGCAACTATTTTGGCAGTTTCTGACACCACAACGAAGAACGCAAACTGTGCAGGAATCCCTACCATAACTGATGATGGAGGCATGCACCATTGAAGCACCATTGAATCATTTCCGTGCTTCCATGCGTTTTTATTTTGTGTGATTGTTCTTTGAGCGTATCACTTGGTATTAATCACGTAGTCAAGTAAATCTGTCTTCTTGTAACTAATATTCAATCATTTCCGTGTTCCCCGTTTTCTGGTTTGTTCCCAGATCATATCACTTTGTGTGAAATATTGAAATAGTGTAAATTTTTGATTTCCTAACCAGAATTCAAGAATTTGTTTCTAAAGTTTTTTGTTGTTTTATTGTTGCCCTGCCATTTCACTAAGTGTGAATCATTTCATCGCGTAAATTTCTACTGCTCTTGTAACCGCCGCACAGTCATTTCTTTATACACACCTTTTCTATAGATCATAACCATTTCCCTAGATGTTGGTTTGTTTAAAGTAGCTTAAATTTGTATGGCACTCACAACCACCATTCAACACCACTTCTGTATTTCGTAGGTGCTTTTGCTTTATTGTTCCACAAACGTTTCAATACATGTGAACTATTTTGTTTCGTAAATTTGCTGTTTTTATAACCACCAATCAATCATTTCTTTGTTTTCACACTTTTCTTTCGTTGTTTTTCACCCAATTATTTTAATGTGCGATATTTCAAGTTGCATAAATATCTTGTGCTTGTACCCTGGGTTTACATGTTTGCTTTTCTTCCTATTTTTTGTCAACCTTTCTGCTGTGTGTCACTTATTAAAGTCATGAATATTTGTACTATTCTTGTAATTGTACAATGTGTACCCTGTGCGCCAGGGCAGATAGGAATGAAAATTAAAGTTGTTGTGTTGCGAAAGCATATTACATAATTTGGAAGTCAATATAAACCGTTTTACCTGAACTCTTTTATGTTTTATGTGTACTTTGAAAGCGTTCTTACTACCCAGCTGCAGGTACTTACAGATTGAATTGGAGACTCTCATTTTAATTAGTTTAATTTTTGAATTGTTTCTGTGATAGTTTATTTGCAGATGCCCTGTATAGCCGTGCTGTATGGTACAATTCGATGACGCTACTGTGGTTGCCTTAGCGTCAAAGGCCCTTGTGCTGATCAGGACTGGTTTGCTGTTACTTACTGTCTCTTGTTTTCGATGCGACATTTCTTTTTAGAGCTGTGCTTTGTGTGCTTCTGCGAGAGTGTGGGGTCAGCTTGGCACTTCACATATAAGACTTCATGCAGTATGCAGCACTTGAAAAGCGGAAACACATTAATCTAGAAACCAGGTGACAAGTAACAGCAAACAGTGCTCAATAGCTAGTAAGACATGTGTTTGAAGTAGAAATGCCCGCAACACGTAAGCAACCTTGGAAAGGGGGCTGGCCAAACTTCCAAATAATGTATAAACAATGTAAATTTTAGGCATACAGGTTCATCTCAACAATATCATACTAACGTACACAAGTCATGAATATAAAAACTAATGCTTGTGCCAAAGACAGAAAACCAATGTAGGAGAGACATCTATATACGTATTGCATGCGTACCACGACAATATCCATAAGACGTACAACAAAAGTAACGTCCCGTAAACAGCGTATAAAAGTACCATGAGAAGTCTATTGTACGTTATCCTTTGTGTGATTTGGATGGGTTTTTTGCAGTTGTAGCAACGTTGAATACATGTAACTTTGATCCCAACGGTACGTCTCCTAGACATCTGCAATGTCGATTGCTGATGTCTCCGGGATATCTGCACGACGTAACGTGGTTCGCTGGGAGAGTGGAGAGGTGCTGTCGCCTTTGTGCGAACCATGTAACGTTGGCTTACCCTTGTACATACTGTATATAAATATTACTTTAACTTTTCGTCGGCTCAAGAACTTCTTCGCTCTGCTCTGCGCAGCGTAGATAGCGGAAGGAGCAAGGCGACGTCGCTACACCGGTGACTGCGCTGGGATGGCCAGTCGCAACAGTGGAGGCTGCGGTGAGAGGGCCCAGTCCCAACAGCGGTGACAGCGTCGGCATGGCTGATTCCCAACATCGGTGACAAGCTCGATACGAGTCCCAACCTGGGAGCAGCGCTGGGAAGGTCATTCCCAACAACACCAACCACACAGACCCTTATTGAATGGATGCTGTGGAGTGTGCCGGTTTGCTTGCAGACTTAAGTTACGCGGTAATACAAAAAAATTAAAGCGAAGAATCTGCCGCTAACACTGGGTAGCAGAAAAGAAGCCAGTCGAAGTAAATCGGGCGAAGGGACAAATAACAACAAAATCTAAGGAAGACGGAAACAAAGTCTAGCTGAAAATAAGTTGTATTAAGCACGTAAGCAGAGTGAAGTTCGCGAAGCAATATTCTTCGAATTAGGATAATTTTATTCCCACCTTAAAGCGCGATATACTCATTTTGTAAACATAGATGATATTGATACGCTGTCTGTGTGTGAGTAGCAGTATTTTTGACATTGGTGACCTCCAGTTGCTCACGAGTTATGTGTCCGCTTTGATTTCCTTTAAGTAAGGCCTAGCTTGTATTAAAGAGGCACTGCTTTCGCAAAACTACGGTTTTCAGTATTTGTTGAAGAATCGAGTAACTTAAAGAGGTCTTGAGCGTTATGTGAAGAAATACTAGCAATAGGTCCCACGAAAACATTTTATTTTGCGGGAAAATCTTAAAACTTTTCTCCGACTGTATTCAACAAAGCATACCAAACAAGCGGAATACGCCTACAGGAGTGTTTAAATGTGCTTTTTAGCGGACAATGTAGAAGTCACTGTGCACGTTACTCTCCATCGTGGCTACAAATCAGAAATGAACCAAACAATCGACATGTCTTGAATCACAGTCTTAACAGCTGAATGCGACGTTCTGTTCTTTGCAGCTATAGGGGGTAGTATGCGACCAGGAGGTCTGTGTGTAATGTTGTCAAAAAACGAATGGCCTGAACAAATGGCCGGAGGTAGATTAAACGAGCAGCAGGACCTGTGCGCCTTGTAACATCACAAGAATCCAGAAAAGTGAGCTCTCGTATATTGCACAGGGGTAGGCAAAAACAGCACTGCGTAGGCACGGTGGATTTTGTACATTTTCACTGGTGCATTTTTACTGGTATACTGGTGATTGTTGTGCATTTTCAATACTCTCCACAACTGTATGCATGCTGTTCTTTGGTGCGCATGGTGCAGGCCGGATTCACGAGCCGATAATTTCAAGTTTAAGGATTAACTTCGTTGTAAAAAGGTATACAAATCCATCACAGGCCTGCGAACAGCAGCACCAACAATACAGTCCTATACATAGCGAAGCTCGGTATAAATAGAACGCGCTCATAGAACTGCTCTGCGAAGAGCGTTGATATGTCACAGTACAAGGTTACAATTACAGACTTAGGTGTCCTATCACCTAGAAAAAGTTTTGCTGCACACGAGGTACAAAAATTACAAGACCATACAAAATTCCGTAGAACGTATTGAGCGTTTGAAAAATTCCAGCTCAATAAAAGATTCCGAACTGGAGACCACAATTTATTGATCAAAGCGCCTCCGGCATGGGTGGAAGCCTCGAAAAACGTGAGAACTATAGTAAAGCACAATCTATCTGCACCAAGATATTTGTACGAGGAAGCCGGAATGTGAGGTTGGGGATTAAGGTTTAGAAAATATAAAATAGTACTCGTTAAGAGGAGACTGGATAAACAAAGCTAAAAAAGTCCAGCAGACGTGCAAGGTCCCTCGATTCGGATTCACGAATGCCAACGGAACCGATCGCCAAAATGCGGCGACTGTCGCGACATCATGTTGGGGCTGGTATCGCCCACTGGCACCCCTGGTTCCGGATGGGTCCTTTCGTGCCTGCAAGGAGACGAAAAATATTACCCGCATTTGTACAAACCACACAAATGTCTAGGCCACTATAGGACATAGCTGTTTACGCGCCTTGATTTAGGCATTTGAAATTAGATTGTACTGTGCAAATGCGAAATGCGACGACCCTATGTGAATATCCCCGGTTCAGTAAAGCGCTAGCACTGGCTTTGTTATAGTTAGGTGCGATCATCACTGTTAGCAAGAAGCTACCACGAAGGAGAGGAAGCTTTCTGTAGAAGCTTTTTCTCTGTGTTCTCACACGTTTAGCACTCTATTCATAATTGTTGTAATTAGAGCTAGTAGTCCGTGGTATTTCGACACAACCAATCATTTCATGCCCTTAGAGTGCATAAAGAGCCTGAGATTTGAGTGGTGTTTACTATGCTTTTTGCCTATGCTGCACATGTATCAAAGCGGGAGAGTTTCCGTTGGTCAAATGCATTATCGAGACCCAAAAATTTCCCCTCACGCACACGCAGATGTTGTACACGAATGACAATTATCTTCTGTAACCAGTTTATATTTATACGATGGGCGCAGACGCAAAACCGACGTGTCTCACGGATCTTGCACTTATTGCAGCGGTCGTTAAGGTAAGAACACACACACACACACACACACACACACACACACACACACACACACACACACACACACACACACACACACACACACACACACACACACACACACACACACACACACACGCACACGCACACGCACGCACGCACACACACGCACGAACGCACGCACACACACACACACGCACACACACACACGCACACACACACACACGCACACACACACACGCACACACACACACACAAGCACACGCACGCACGCAGCCACGTACTCCAGAACACATATACACACATACACGGACGCAAGCACGACCTGTTTGCGTAAATCGCAATTTGCTGTTCATTACCACAACGTATATATGCAGCATTCTATGAGCTTGTCGGCAGCCACTAGAAGACGTACTGAAAGTACATCGATACCGCAGTTTTCCAGTGAATTACGGCAAGTGTGCACAAAGTAAGGTAGTCAATGTAGACGCGAGGTGTAAGACCGGGCTGGTCATCCATTGTGGCACTATTTTCCAGCCGTGTACGCGAAGAAATTATGGACAGCTTATCAGTGCATATTGCATAATCTTACATTTCTTATCTGATGTCCATGCTATCTTTTCTTTGGGATCGGATACACGGGAAACTTTTCTTACTAATAAAGGGCTAAGCCACAGCTTTAGAGCGAAGGTCAACTACGCTACATCATTCAAATTCATTCATCTCATTGCAAGAGACGTTCAAGCGCCGGAGTGCACAGTGCACCTATCTTAACGCTTCGCTTGCTTGTAGCTTGCTGCCGCTGTACAACGTGAGGCTGAAACAGCTACGGTCGCCTGCGCGTACGCTTCAGCGCAAACGAACCACGTAATTAGATGAGGTTGCAACGCCTGCTTTGCCAGCGCTTGGTTCCTTTATATCGCCAACGATGGCGTGTCGGCTGGGCTGTCTCTGCGTGCCCTTCAGTGCGAGGGAAAAATGATTCCAATCGCCCAGTAGATACACCTTGACGACAGGCTGCGAAACCTCAAACAAAGGCAAAGCTTTACGAAACGCCCTGTGCATAGCCTCTAATTTCCCTCATGATAACTACGCTTAAAATTTTAGGCCTGATCTATTTATTGTTTAATTCCTTGTGCGCTGTAAGTATCATGGCATCATGACACCACATGTGATACCCGTCTTCCACAGACGTTGCGTATTACGTGGTCGGATAAACGTCGGGAGAACCTTGACGGAATGGAATAACCAATGCTTCAGCATCCATGTAATTCAGTGGCGTTCCGCGGTATACGCCTGATGCAGTGAGTAGAAAAATGCGTATGGACGATTCAACGCAACGAAAATGTAATTCTTGTACCGCATATGCTTGGAATGCTGCAGCTGGGGTGGAGGTAGTTTCGGCAACCACGATTCTCTATAATCGCGCGTGGAAATCTGTGCCGAAGTTACAGAGGTTAGATGGGGTGAGCCGCATGTTCTGACTGCGTTTAATAACAAGCATTCGAGCAATGAGGAGCAAGACGTCATGCGCAACATGTGGAGTCATAACGGACAGATGTGCGGTTCGGACAAACATACCGTTACTGTTGCGTAAGAATACGGGTTAGGCGGTACTTGTTTGGAAAGTGTTCACGCCTTCAGCATGGGCTTAGCTGACACGCCGACTGGCGCTCATCGTACAAAGGAACGAACAGCGCACATTTTGACGAGGGACAGGCTGAAATACACACCACAAGAGCTGCGTTCGTTCAATTCGTTCGCTCTCTTCGGCAAAATGTGCGCTGTTTCTTCCTTTGTATCTGACCACCAACTATTCCAACATGGTACCTTTTTGGATTACGCCCATCGTCACGATAATAACGCGTACTTTCCAGGTGGTTTCCACCAGCGTACGCAGGCTCTTGAAAGTGCTCAATAAAGTCACGCTATCGTGGTCGATATCAGGATACTCGAAAGTACGTTCGCATTTGTAATTTGCGCCTGGCTCATGGCCCCCCAACATCTTGCGTCGCGCAAGTATGCAGCTGCGAGAAGGGGGCCTCTTCCCCGGAGTAGTTTCACCGACACCGCAGGCGCTTTCTTTGTGGTTAATGCGCTAGGTGCAGTAATGTATGACTGACTGTAACGTGATAGTTGTCACGCGACCACAACAGCCTGGGCGTGTGCGTCTGTCTGGCTTTGCGATAGTCCGGCAGTGGCTCCGCCTGCGAAGTTGCCCTGAGAAGGCGTCATGAAACGTTCGCAATTTGTAACTGGAAACGTCTCTTTGCAGTCTTCTCCGTGCCTGTTCTGCAATGTAGACGCTATTTTGAGTTCAGTTGTCAGAGTTTGACACCCCAACAGAGGAAAAACCCTCATGAATGAAATACTGCGCCTTTTATAACTAAACACCGGCAACACAAACGCCACAGATGTTCTTGTATCAACGTATGCCACTCGCGTTGGAGCAGTAGGGAGTCCACGGAAAAGACTTGTAGTGGAGATTAAATAGGCGGCCGCTGCTGCAGCTTGGCATCACAAACGCTCACCGCATGTCCCAGGATCGGTCTGGGAGTGCGGCGCAGTCTTTGGTCCGTGGAAGCTGGAGCACGAGGACGGCCCCAGCGAAGCACAGGAGGGACACCAGGCCTTGCAATACCCAGGAGGCCGGAAGGACGTGCTGCGTCGGTACACGTTCACCGCAACAGAGAATTCACGCGAATGCGTCACTACAGCACGCGGTATTTGTGTGTATTAGCCTGCAATGTATAGTTTGTCTCGTAGCGCACTAGTACCTCCATCGCATCAAATACAGCAATATTTCTCTGTAAAGTGTGTTTCTCCAGAAAAACGAACAAACAACAGGGCCGACCAAGGGGTTTTAAATTATTCCGCACCGAGTTCGCCCCAAAATATTTTCTGCCTTTTTTGCTGCCTTCTGTCATCCAATAAGCAAAACAGCAAAAGGCAGATTTCGCCCCATCCACCTCTTCTTTGTTTCCGACCTTTCATAACCAAAGGTGTCATCACTGCGAAGGCAGCGACTGCTGTGGTGCCTGGTACAAATCGCCACTGTTTCAAAGCCCGAACGGCGGACAAGATCGCGTCTTCTTAACATGTTCAAACAAGGATAATATACGTATAGCAGACAAAACTGTTAGCGGGTCGTAGTCAGTTCATCATTGTGCAAGAAACTGCACACCCCCACTTGCAGGCACTACGTGTTTAGTCCCGAAAGAAAAAAAAAATCACTAGAATAGGTGACACAGGCGCAAAGGCAGTCCGGTCTTGTACTTTACATTTTGCGCAACCTTTCTACTTTTATATTTTTTTGTATTTTTCTCGGCTGTATTGTTTTGGAAGATCTACTTTTACAGACTAGCCTAACGTGCTACGCTTGTGCTACTGCTACTCGTTCCGAAGGAGTACGGTGAGAAGGGGGGGTTGAGTGCTGTTGTCGCCAATTAAGGAGCTTCTTTCCAAAAGAGTTTCATCGCGTGCACCAAATTGCTCTTTGAGTTTGAAATCACATAATCTAGGTATATAGGTTTCCGCGACTGAGCATGTATGGGTCGAGGGTGGTGGTCAGGCTGAACGAAAACGAATTCATGGTAACGCTCACATCCGTAATAGCTATCTCAAAGTGCATTCCAGTGAGCAGAGATACGAAAAAGGACTGAGAGATAACTAAAGCTCACGTATAACCAAATTTGGGCAAATCTCTTCTTAAAGGTTACTGCTAAGAACTTATCCTACCCGGACAAAGAATCAAATTCACAGGTGGCCTTTTAAATAGCCGCTGTTAAATTTTTTTCTTATGCTACAACTGACAAGAAAAGCTGACCACTCTTATTTAAAGACCTCCTAGGCCTTGATAATGTACGGAGCTGACTTGTCCATAAGCAGGCCTGACTATAGGGTTCTGAAGTTCAAGGCGCTGGGCGATTCCAGATGTAAGATGTCGATTTAAAAAATAGAAGAATCGGTAGAAAGTACCTTCCACACAGCCATGACACGTAGGCGTTGCTTTAAAGAGTCCTTAGGACAACATGAGGGCTGGGGGTGAAGTAGCTTGCAAATTGTGACTACTTCAGCTGTTTTAATTTTTATGGGCTAATTACTTACTGTTATTAAAACTGCCCAACTTTTGTTGAGAAACAGCCATATTTTGAATGCACCGAAATTGTATTCAGTTTTTATGCTCGCTTTGCGCTACCTTTTTCTGCACTTCGCTGAGCTCGTGAAGCGGTTCGAAAACCGGTTCGGGTTGTGATGTAGTCGAATCGCAACTGAGCCGGAACGAAATAAATTCTCCCGGACCCCAGCCGTAGCCGAACCACTTTATTTTCCGGTTTGACATGCTCATATATATATATATATATATATATATATATGTATGTATGTATGTATATGACAGTAGTATGCTTGGTAGCTGAATGATATAATAAATTCGAGCCACCGCAAAAAACATTACAGCATTTATAACGCCTTTTCAGATAGGGTCAAAACATTTTAGAGCGGGTGGCCCCAGCTGAAAAGTTGTAGTAAATCAATGTTCTAATTTTTACGGTGACTCGAATGCATGTATATATATATGTATATATACACACACAAAGTAGAAGTACGCTCTTCGGAGACTTTATTTCCAACGTTTCGACCTGAGACAGGAAGACCTGTCTCAGGTCGAAACGTTGGAAATAAAGTCTCCGAAGAGCGTACTTCTACTTTGTGCGTATTCCTGCAGCAAATAAGGACTCTACTTCATGACTATATATATATATATATATATATATATATATATATATATATATATATATATATATATATATATATATATAGTAAGGAAATGAGGGGCTCGTTGAGGAAATACAGAAAGATAGGTCAGCAGTCTACGACGCCAAAGGAGGCATAGGGGTGTGGTTAGGCTCTCTTCTTTTTTACTACGGTTAATGAAGTGAACATTCTTTTTTTTAATATACAGAAGAAAGAAAGAAAAACACGCGCCCAGAGTGGGGACCGAACCCACGCCTTTCGATTACATGTCGAATGCCTTACCAATTCGGCTATCTGGGCGACTGTGTTCTCCTTCGTAATCGAAATGTAATCGAAAGGCGTGGGTTCGGTCCCCACTCTGGGCGCGTGTTTTTCTTTCTTTCTTCTGTATATTAAAAAAAAGAATGTTCACTTCATTAACCGTAGTAAAAAAGAAAAGAGCCTAACCACACCCCTATGCCTCCTTTGGCGTCGTAGACTGCTGACCTATCTTTCTGTATTTCCTCAACGAGCCCCTCATGTCCTTACTATATTATTCTGCGAAAGCCTAGCGAGGGTCTCGGTTCTGGCAGCCTTGATGCCTAGGTAGCATAAGAGGGCTTCCCGCCAGTTACCCGCTCATGACAGGCTGTAGACGTTGGAGTCACGCCCCTGGGGTTGAAAAGAAGGTCCCCTTCTCCCCGTGTAGTCAGAGTGGCGCTGGCTACCACCCTCAAGTGTCAGATACACTCCTAGTAAATATAAATAGCCCAGAAAGTGAAGGAGAACACAGTCGCCCAGATAGCCGAATTGGTAAGGCATTCGACATGTAATCGATAGGCGTGGGTTCGGTCCCCACTCTGGGCGCGTGTTTTTCTTTCTTTCTTCTGTATATTAAAAAAAAAGAATGTTCACTTCATTAACCGTAGTAAAAAAGAAAAGAGCCTAACCACACCCTTATGCCTCCTTTGGCGTCGTAGACTGCTGAACTATCTTTCTGTATATATATATATATATATATATATATATATATATATATATATAGTCTGGAATCAAAAACTCACACAGAGCGCGAAAAAATAAGGTTAGTAGAGACAGAGACACACGAGAAGGACATTGAAAATAAAAATAAAAGTTTACTGACGTTTCAGGGAGAGGACTCCCTTTCTTCAGAGTGAAGAAAGGGGGAAGAAAGGGAGTCCTCTCCCTGAAACGTCAGTAAACTTTTATTTTTATTTTCAATGTCCTTCTCGTGTGTCTCTGTCTCTACTAACCTTATATATATATATATATATATTGTTACAAGACGACGACGAGGATGAGAACAAGGAAGAAGAAGTAGGGCAGGCGCGCAGCCAGCGCCGGTTCCGTCTCATGGCCGATAACTTGTAAATAGTGAGACTACATTTTTCGCCCGTCTCATGGTTCACGTCCTTTGTCCTGCCACCACGTAAAATTTGTGGAGTGTGCGGGGCGATCACCTTCATCCTCGCCCACAGCATCTCGCCGTCTTGACTCCTGAAGCGATGTTCTCCAGGCTCTTGGAACAAGTCGGCATGCCCCAGCCCCGGTGGGCCATCACGGCATCTGTTCCCCAGCCCGAGCCCCAGCCTATAACGAGCCGAAATCAGCCGAGACGTGAGAAGCCGCGACCAGACAAGACGACGATGCCATCCCCCTGCCCCGTTCGCCGGCGTGTCTTCTCAAGGGCTTTGGACACTGCTTCATGACGTCGGCGGGCATGGGTGTTCTGGGGCCAGTGTTCAGCAAGCTCTTCATCCTCACCGTGGTGGCAACGACGTATTCACTGTGTATTATAATTTCATTGTTCGCACTTACTACACTCGCTCATCTACTTAGGCCTCGACTGGGACGGTCTCCCTCGACGGCGGGGTAATGTTAGAAGACGACGACGAGGATGAGAACAAGGAAGAAGAAATAGGGCAGGCGCGAAGCCAGCGCCGGTTCGGTCTCATGGCCGACATCTTCTAAATAGTTAGAATACATTTTCCATTTTTCGCCCATCTCATGGTTCACGTACTTTGCCCTGCCACCACGTAACAATATATATATATATATATATATATATATATATATATATATATATATATATATATATATATATAAAGCGAATTCGCTACATGCATAGCGAGGGCCTCTGTTCTGGCAGTCTTGGTGCCATAGGGAGCTTAAGAGGGTTCAACGCTGGTCGACCACTCTCGACATGTCGTAGGCGCTCGAGTCACGGCCCGGGGGTTAATAAGAAGGTCCCCTTCACCCCGAGTAGTCCGAGCGGCGCTGGCTACCACCCCCAAGCGCAGAAAACAAAAACACCTGAACATAAAATACCCCAGAAAGTGGAGGCTAAAGTAGCCCCGCCGGTAGCGTAGTGCTTATCGCACCAGACCAGTATTCTGGAGGTCGCGAATGCCTTACCAATTCGAATGCCAATTCGAACATGTCGAATGCCTTACCAATTCGGCTATCTGGGCGACTGTGTTCTCCTTCACTTTCTGGGCTATTTATATTTACTAGAAGTGTATCTGACGCTTGAGGGGGGTGGCCAGCGCCACTCTGACTACACGGGGAGAAGGGGACCTTCTTTTCAACCCCGGGGCGTGACTAGAACGTCTACCCAAGAATTGGTAAGGCATTCGACATGTAATCGAAAGGCGTGGGTTCGGTCCCCACTCTGGGCGCGTGTTTTTCTTTCTTTCTTCTGTATATTAAAAAAAAAGAATGTTCACTACATTAACCGTAGTGAAAAAGAAAAGAGCCTAACCACACCCCTATGCCTCCTTTGGCGTTGTAGACTGCTGACCTATGTTTCTATATATATATATATATATATATATATATATATATATATATATATATATATATATATATATATATATATATATATATATATATATATATATATATATATATATATATATATATATATATATATATATATATATAGAAACAAGGGTTGGCAGTCGAGAAAACCTCGGAAAGCAAAGGGGAGGACGTGGTAGATCACTGAAACAGACTAAGAATTCGGAAAGAAAGAAAGAAAGTGAAGAAAAAATGCCCGCCAGGTGGGATCCGAACCCACGACCTCCAGAATACCGGTCTGGTGCGCCAGACCGGTATTCTGGAGGTCGTGGGTTCGGATCCACGTTCAAACAAGCTGTTTGGCTAGAAAATAGCAACATCAATGAAGTTGTCAAAACTTTATTATCTTCAGGCCGAATAATGTGAATATTAAGGAAGGTATAAATGTAATGTTCCGAAACACAAAATTGCAACAAGTTCCACCGAATAAGTTCCCTGGTATTTGGTTCAACGAAAACCCCTCGCGGAATGTTTCTTATTGGAAGCTCATTATGAATTTAAAAAAAAGGGGATTGGGGGCTTATACAGAATCGCAAACATAGTGTCTCCCTTGTTGAAGTTAGTAATGTATTGTGCCCACTTGTATTCCACATTCTCATACTGTTTATTGATCTGGGGCACTAGAACTGGTTCTATCGTAAGCTCTTACTGCGCCTGAAGAAATCTAAGCAGCTCACACTGACGTGCAAGACTTGAAAGTAGAGAAGCTTTACGCAACCTTGCCGACCATCATGAAAGTTTAGTACACAATTACAGGCGTTTTTCTTCTTCGCTGCTACCGCAACGACCCTTAATTTATCGTTCTTGCTATAAATGTTCTTGCTATTTTTTTGGAAGTGATAATCATTGGGTATCACCTTGGAGGGGGGTATGCTTTGACCAGTCTCTCGTTCTGAGCTGGTGCTGCCACGATAACAGCGAACGCTGGAGTTTTGTTTTTCGAGTATTTGCCAATCTCCCACGTGGGTACGCTTGGTTTCCAACATGCGCTGATGACGCTGGGTTGTCGCCGCGAGGCACGCACACGAAGAAGCTCGGCATTTTCCTGGTTTTTTGAACTACCGTGCGGTCGCCGCAATCTTGGCGAATCTCCCTAAGTTGCTACGCTTGATCTGAGAAACCCGTGCAGGGGACGATGGGCGTCGTCGCGAGGCACGCACACGCGAACGCTGGCCATTTTTTTTGGTTTTGTTAACTGCCAGGCAGTCACCGCTGGCCCGCGCTCACGTCCGCGCGCTCTGCAATTTCTTGGTATTTTTAGTTGCGGACACAAAAAATTACGAATTGCTAAAGCACTTCGCTCTTAAAAAGCTTTCCATGCTATTGAAGGCTACCGTGGCTTGTCGACTGACCTGCCCACACACCATCTACTTTAAAAAACACAGAATCCTAAAACATAATATACTTTTTTCGTCTGGTGCAGTATCTTTCCCTTCATGACACACCCAAAACTATATACTACCTGCGCACTCAAAAAAAGACCGTACCCAAAATTGGCAGAAACTGTGGCAAAGTATGCAGGAGCCCGTTTTTTTATTCTATTTTTGTTCTTCTGTAAGGCAAAATATTTTTAAGAAATTTCTCAAGATATTTTAAGAAATGCCTTATCGAATGCAACCCAGAATTTCTCTGAAGCCTCTGTGTGTTCATGTTTTTTAGAGTTTATTTCTTCTCGGTAGATTTGTCAGGCTCGTCGTTTTTACTCTGACGCCTGTATACGGCTACAGACGTATATACTCCCAACTTTTGTTCTGTGCATTGCACTGTTATTTGGTCTTTCTTTGTTTATACGATATGTATAAAGATGTACTACCTGTTTTCTAATGATGGGTTTTCGCAGATATTCTTCCTATTCTGTCTGTCTTGTCAAGTATTCAATAACATCTTCTAAACCACTTCCAAACTGTAAAGGGAGCGGAGAACTTGCCGGTCCCCTGGCCTTTTATCCCGGCTTTTTCTTTCGCCTCAGAAAGAGTGGGTGTGTAGCCAGGAATTAACAAGGTGTAATAGGAAGCAGGTATTTCTGGACGAGTGAGTAGCGCTACATTCTTCCCCGTGCAGGCACGAGTGGGAAAAGTACTTCGCGGATTACAGCAGAGGACGCCGCAACAGTTGTCAAACACTGGAACCCAAGACTATCGCTTTTTCCCTGTTCTCATGTGCTGTTGTCATGTGCGGTGAACAATGTTTCACAACCGTAACCACCTAGCCAACATCGATGCTCTGACAAGATGGCTGGGCAATGCGCACCATGTAGGCGAAGAGTGGCATGGCGATGTTGGCGGCTGTCACGAAGCAGTTGCACAGTCCCAGGCCCGAGCAGCGCGCCACGGTCGGGTACACCTCGGCCGTGTATAGGGCGGCGATGGACAGAGAGGCCTTGACGCTCAGGCGCGCCATCAACAGCAGGGCCACCCTCGTGATCACGTGCTCTGATCCGAAACAGAAGCGAGCAACATGTGATATGGTTACTAATAAAAAAACAGGCCCTGCCTTCGATGACCACGCAATGTATTCTTTTGCGCTTGACAAGGCCAGCTAAAGTTTGAACCCATTTAGGAACCTCTAAGTTGCCCTACCATACTCGAGCCTTAACAGCACGAGGCCCCTATTCCCATGCCTTACATCACCTTCGACTATACTCCTAAACAGGTTTATGACGTGGGATACAAAATGAAAGAAGCGAGAACAGAACAGTGCGCAAGCTCCCTCCAATGTAATTTTATATGCGACTTTTCCTCAAGACTTCTTTGACCATACAATCTGACTTGGGGCGAACCAAAACGCGTTTTCCTCATCCAGATTAGAGTAAACATTAGCTTTATTAAAGCGTTTTGATGAAGGGTTGTGTTATTGGGTGGGAGAGTTAAATAACTTGCTCTCATTTGTGGAAAGCAAACGGCGCACCACATCGCTCAATACATGTATGAAGAGTAACACACAAAGCTCGCGGAAATGTTCGCTTTGATAGAGAACGATCATACGGTTTTATCAGATCGAGAAAGCAAGGCCCAATGTGCTCTTACGTGGGAAAATTCGTCATTGATTGTCCCTCCCGGTTGCCTAATATCGTTAACACTCGTATAGCAGGCTGTCTCAGAAGTGTGCGTCATTTTCTGCTAGACTAAACAGCCTTCAGTTTAAAAAAATCAGATAATCAGATACAAAACATACAAACAGAAAAAATCTTCCAAATCGTGGAACCTATCTTTTGACCTTCATCGCCGCGTGCCAGTGCCGCACCTCTATGCCCAGCTCTAACTACACGGCCGACGCTCAATGGACCAAACTTGCATGACTAGGACGTTAGCCATGTGTATTTAAGTGTAATCCATCTAATAGATGTGTTTCTCGGACTTCCTAATATATAGTAGAACGGACAAGTTGGCTAGTTGGTAGCTGTTCATCTAGAAGGTGGAAGAGCTGGAAGGTGGAAGACAAAAGGTCTCTGTTTTCTACCTTTTGTTCCTGTTGTGCGAGCGCTTCCACCTTCAAAAATTCCTAATATAAATCTTATTGCAAAGAGGGGGGATGCAGTAGGAGATCTATCCCTGGTATTCACAAAGCAGCGATTGGGCCACCGTTAACAGCTCGCAGAGATCACGCCCCACACAGTCCATTACTTCGTTTACTTACCGTTTACTTCCTCTAGCATTGCTGTCGATTCCCTCACAGTTACCTTCTCTCTTACTTCCGAGCTATCTGACTATAGTTCCTGAAGCACGCTTTGCAGGTTGTCTCCCGATTCAGTGGAAAACGCGATGTCATTGGCAAATGTCAAGTGGCCCAATTATATCCTATTTACAGGTATTCCCAACACAGCAATTAACCTCGGTTAATACACCGTTTAAACCGGCCGGAAATAACCGTAAAAATATGGTTCCTTTGTCTGATTCCCTTCCTAATACAATGTTGTAGCCCTCTTAGTAGGATTATCATGCCCGTACATCCGTGGTAAACGTCTTCGAAAAGTTATATGTGAGTGTGCTGTATGGTATCTTAAGATTGGATTGCTGCGTCGGTGTATACTGAATAGAACGCTTTTCCGTGATCCATGAATGTTATGCACAGAGGAAAACTCTATGCTCCATTAGTTTCTATTACCTGATTTATGGCCTGATTGTGGTCCAGTTGTGAGCAGGCGTTCATCAATCAGGCTTTTCCCTCCATTGATGCAAACCCTAAAAAAATGTTGCATATGCGGTTTTATTCTTACCGTGGATAACTTTCATTTGCCTGAGTGTATCGCGAGTCTATGTCTCTTCCTCAAGCATCAAAGGGCTCTAGCAATTTCACGTAGCCTTTTACATGAATTAGAATTGGGTTGTTGTTTTTTCGAAGCTATTTATACCTCTAATATTCTATTATAATGCTAGAAGGATATTTCTTGTTTTACGGGTACCATGTCGCTACCTCTTCCCGTAGATTCGTGGATAGCCGTGGTCTATGCAGTAGAGTTTACTCTACTCGTAGACTTCGGATGATTACTCCTCTTTGATTACTGTTGTGCCCTTATGAACTAACGTTCCCCTGCATGATTTTCCTCCTGGTATCACAAAACTGCAGCATACCTGGATAGATCTAGCAGTCCCAGTGCATCGTTAGGAATACCATCTGCATGTTTATCAGGGTGAAGCTAGGACGTCGACAAATTACGGAACCAGATATAAACTCATGCATCGGGTCCGCTCCCTTTATAGTGGTCTCTGCTTACGGCATAGCCATCTCCCGATGTAGCGAACTACTCAAACTACTCTACCGTTAAAGCATACTTTGCAGTGGTAAAAAACGGTTCGTGAACGCAGTCCTGATGGATCGTTGGAACACTACTGCTCACGGACCAAAGTCAAACATACACAAATGACGTTTTGCAAACAGTACGGCTCCCTTGTTAACTGTCCCGTAGTCCCAGAAGCATGTCCCGAATGTTTTGTCAGCAGCGTACCTTCCGAAATCAGGTTGACCACGAAACAGACCACGGCTGTGCAGGCGAGACCCCCGGCCTGTGATGCGCAACGTCCAAGGCGTGCGGCGAAGACGATGGCGCATATCTCGGCGGGGATGGTGAGCACGGCACCCAGCACCAGCATCAACGAAGGGTGGAAGTTTAGGGAGTTGATGTCAAAATACGTCGCATTCACAGCGAACGCCATCACCGACCTGGACAGTGAAGAAGGAAGTAGCACTGAAATGCGGCTCAGCACTCCGAGAGATCTGGGAAACCTGGTGTCTACTTATGTCATTTATTTCAAAGACATTTATGGAAAGATAAGCATGCTGCCTTGGTGGGACCTGAGCTGATGGGTTCGAGTTTCACGCGGCAGTACGTTCTCCTTCAATTTACTTCCTTAATTTATTTATATTTTCTACTTCCGCAAAGAAAAAAGGTAAACTATTGAATTTTTGCCCGTCTTGGAGTTTTTGACGGGAGACTTTCCTTGGTGTGGTAACTGAACGCGACGCTCACTCCATGATTAGCTACAAGCATGTCGACAACCTTGATTATGGCTGCATCGGTGCAAGATAATATCCTCGCAGGTTACTTGCTCTGTGACTACCCCTGCGAAAATCGTAAACACTTGCGTTGTGATCCGAGGGCTGAAGAAAGGTCTCCTCCACCCCGAGTTGTTGTAGCCGCGCTGGCTACGAACTACAAAGGAAAACTGAAGTAGTTTGCACACATTGTGGGATTGTTTGCATAAATTTTAGTCTGGAGTCCCAAGCCAAAGTTCGGCCACTCTCAGTGCGTTTATGAGACTCTGGTTTTAGTGCAAAAATCAATTCTAAAATGCTATCTCTTCTCTGCATCCTCCTTGCCGATTTCCTAAGACGTATCGTGTGGGTTAATTTATGCAGGCTTGGTGTGACTGCCCTACGGTGCCGTCCGCCGACCTTCTGATAGAGTCAGTCGGCCCACCACCGGCCAGTCGTCGAAATTCCTTCACTCAGTTGAACCTAAGCCACGACACACTTTGTACCTACAGGAATGTGCTTTTAGTCTGTTAGTTTGTAGACGGTATCAAGCTTAGGTCAACTATTAGGTCAAAGTAGCGCCACACAAGTGCACATTAGACTCTTCGCTGACTGGTACAATAGTAGAAGATCAAAGTCCAATTAAAGGCGCGAGAAGAGTAAGAGAACAAATAATATAGGTACTAAAGAATCAAAATGAACCGATACATTTGCCGTAAAGAGTAAAATCATTGTACGGGAAGTATGTTTCACGCTAGGTGAACTAGCACAGCGGTCACCAGCACAATCACACAATTACGATGGCTTTTCTGCTTAAGGAATGCAGTCGGTAAAGAAAGGGTATCCGTGAGGATCAGATTGACGCTTACCGCACGACCGTTATGCAACAATGGTCGTCTGAGCTTCTGGAAATGCTAAAACTAAAATTAATAAACTGCCTATACTATCCAAACTTTATATACTGCATATACTCTTAAGGTTTGCATTCCCAACACCACTGAGGCTATGGCCGAGTGGTGTTGCGCTGTGGGTGAATTCTTACGCAATTCTCAAGTTTGAATCCCCGAACTCTCGATTATTTCTTTTCTGGAGTTCATTTTGTTATGCTAGGATAATTATTTCTACACTGAATTCACCATTTCTCACCCAAATGTTTCTATTTCTCGAGCTACTTGGCATAATGCGCGTAGCCTGACTCTTAGCGCTGCCCAGTTGTTGTTGGCGTGGTATTGTCATACGTACCGACAGCACGCGGGCACAAAGCCGAATCAGCCGACTGTCGGCCTCGTGCGAACAGGCCTCTTATGACAAAGGATTTAGCCAGGGAAGCCCCACAGGCCAAGCAATGCGCGTCACAGTTGCGAGTTTCCGATGAGGCGGAGGGCGTTCCAACAGTGCTTACACCTCGCCTAGTGATCATTACAATTCTAAACGGTGCTGGCAGGATTATCTGATTCATTATACAAGCGGAAACATGGCAGGAACACGATATGCCCATTCCTGATATATATTGAGAATGCACAACCAAAGATAACGTTGGTTGCTAAGCGTGTTGTTTTGCACAGAGCCGAAACCGAAACTGGTTTGAAGTAAAATCATGAACATCCTACAATCACATCGGAACTCAAATACGCCTCACTCCGCTTAGTTGTTCTGGCCGCCGCAAATGTAACATTGCAATTTTTCTGCTTTCATTATCTATAAATTAAATACTGCTTTATGCACCGGATAAACGGGAAAACGTGCGTTTATTTATTTGAGCAAGTCCATGCAATGCGAACAAAAACAGAAGTTTAAAACTTAACTCCAAAGTCCCTTGCTGCATGGGCTACACTCTCGTCGCATCAATGGACCAGAAAATGAAGGGGAATACAGCTTCCCCGGTAGCCGAGTTGGGGAGTATGGGATGCGCAATCAGGATGTTTTGTGTTCCGGTCAAATCCGGGCAGGAGCATGTTTATATGCACTTTTTTCATACCATCATACCAAAAGCTTCAAACATTTACATCCCCACATGGATATATCCCACCATACTCCCCTACGCCCTCATTTTCGCCCTTAAATGGTGGCTTTGCTTACTTGGTAATTAAAGGTTACGCACCTGTTAACATTTTTGTGGGGCTTAATACTTCATGACCCACTGGCTGAAAAACTATAGCGCATCAATACGAAAACTCTTGGAGATCCCTGAAAATGATCCAGACGGCTTAGTTTGCTTATTTCGGGAATAGTATGTCACTTCCGTACTGAAATAAAGAAACAAAACTCTGGCTTGGTTGAGAGATAGCGCCACCTAGTGAAAAGTGTGCCAACAAAAGTGTGTTTTTGTTCATTTTTATCTCTCTAAGGAAATGATATATTTTTAAACGAAACAAACTAGGCAGTTAGGTAAATTTTACTGTATGTGTAAAAGTTTTTTTCAAGCACACGATGCTTTTGAAGCGATTGGGTCACTAATTAGCAAGTCCAATGGAAATGTGGTCAGGTGAGTATTCTTTAACAAGCCCACACAGGGAAATCTGTTTACATACACTGTGTGTTCGCGCATACGTATAGAGGTTATATATTGAGATTATGTGGTGCCGTCAGAGGTTAGTGCGACACATTTACTTACCAGCAGTAGAACAGGATGATACTTCTCCTGCAGCTTCCTTGCACACGGAACAACTCGCAGCAGCAAACCTCGGTAGGCACCTCAGACCTCGCCTATAAATTCGAATGGCCCCACATTGAATCAATCTGTCGTTCTCGAAATCGCAGCATTCCTTCATCGTACCGAACAAGTACCAACGCATTAGAACCTGCCATGTTGTCGCAGTCGCTGAGGCTATGAGCTTCTCAGCCCTAGGCCGCGGGTTCAATCCGGGCCGTGGTGTCTGCTTTTTTCGTGCAGCCGAAAAGTGAAAATGCCCGTAGGTCGAGCTTATGGCGCACGGTAAAGATCCCAACATGGTCGCAATTATAAGTGCAGAATACTTTAGGGGCGCGGCTTGTCGTCGAAGCTCGTCCAGGGTCACGTATCTAGGCACCTTAGTAATGTGTAATGTGTAACGTAAAAGCGTAACGCACCCAAACTAAGGCATTGAAAATACAACCACTTCGCCTGGACCGTATCGAAAGTGGGCCCCTCGCGTTATGAAGGCGATGTGAATTCCATTGGGGCACACAAGTACACGCTCCTGATATACAAAGTGTTGGGTGTGATGTTTCCGCTGTGTGTTGGCACGAAGGTTGCCATGGCTGTGTCTCAAATAAAAACACTAACACAAAATACGGGTAAAATTTATTAATTAACGAATTAATTACCCCCCACTGTTGAAAACGCAATCCCGTGTCTCTTAATGGGCATTTTAAGGGGCTGCGGCTCCCTCTCGTGACCACTTTCGATAATAATGCCACGCTGGTACTAAACCTTGTCAAGAGAGTGCGCCACAGGCATTTTATCGAATCACTGCTTCACAGTTCAGTTTTCACGTTGAGTAGAACTGTGGAATTATTTTTCCGGAGCCCTTCACTCGCGCCTCACTGCCCATGGGTGTACCTTTGGCGCTTTAATCCGCACAATCAGTCAATTAATCAAGCAATACACCGGGATTGAAGGCCGTCATAAAAATATCACGAGCCATTGCACGTTGTTATGGGACATGACCAGAGGTGCTTGGATGGCTCAGAAGTTTCAGCAAATCAACAAAGTCTTCACGGCAATCGGGCTGTGAAGAGCCGTTAAATTTATAAGTTACAATTCTAAGGGGCTGCAAATCGGCGATGTGCTATCGCGCATCCCCCTTTAACAGCTTGACAGCATTTCTGCCTTACTGTCAGAGCATTACAATAGATGGGAGGCAGACTATTTTTTTTTTGTTTTGTCGATCTTACCGCGCTCTATAGCTACGTGCAGAACGAACCCCCTTGGAATCGTTCTTTCAATATTCAAGTAGCCGACTTTCAAAACAGCTACCCATAGGGAATGGCAGCAATAGTTGCGATAGTAGCCTCACCCTTTCGATTTCTCGGCGTGTGCGCGCCCAGAGCTGGCGCGCTTCAATGATGTTCTCCCCGTTGAGCGTCACCGCGTAGATGATGACCGCTTCGGCCTCGTCCAAACTACCCCGGGCGATGAGCCAGCGGGGAGACTCCACGATTTTTCTGCAAAATAAGCAGGACGCATCGTCTCGTTCGATTACTTAACTCATAAAAAGTTAAATCACCGTAAGCTCTTAATCCACTAGCATGCAGTGCATTCACTGATTCAGTCAACCAATCAAGCAATTATTCAATAAATCGATCGACAGCAAATTCTGCTGTGAAATATCTTAAGGTGGGGCTCAGCAAGCTGTTTTATTGAGTATACAGTTTGAAAAAAGGCTCACAAGTCTTCTTCGCCACAAAAACCGTAAATTTGTTATCCATACCAAGCAATGGTGAGGACGTGATATTGAGTAGAAGGATGGTGACTAAAAAGGGCAGAAAAACGCGGGACCAAGAGAACTACTCCGGACCCACGTTTTTCTGCGCTTTTAGTCACCATGTCGCCATACCAATTTAATCACTTCTCGGTGCTCCTAATGAGTACAAACGCCATACTGAAGTGACTTTACTATGTTGTAGGGACAATGTTTTGATCATCCGCACCAAGCAACACTCAAGTATACGGTAATTCATTCCACCCCGATCGCGTTGTGGAATGGGAATCTGAACGTGTGGTCAGCATTGCCAGCATTGAAGACGGAAATATGCATGTGTTAACACAAAATTTCTGGCACGTTGTCTGTACGCCATGACCTCGTGGTGCCATCTCGTTAAAGCAAACCAGCGAATCAGCAGCCAGTTTGAAACAGTGCCAGTGACACGGTTGCATACTACTGGCACGCTCGTACGCGACATCATGCCCATAATGTTGCTCCAGAGCTAGAAACATCACCTACAATAAACTATGCAAGCAGTCAGCATATGTATTTCAGACGTCCATCAGAGGTATTTGCATTATGCGCTTATTATAACTATTTTTGCACCTTTGGGAACAACTGTAAAATCATCGCCCTTGTGGACACCATCAGCGTCTTGTCCTGGCTGAGACCCGCCGCGGTGGCTCAGTGGCTCAGAGCACGAGGTCGCGAGTTCGATTCCCGGCCGCGGCGGCCGCTTTTCTGATGGAGGCGAAAAGCAAAAACGCCCGTGTGTACGAGATTTCGGCGCACGTTAAAGATCCCCAGGTGGTCAAAATTAATCCGGAGCCCTCCACTACGGCGCGCCTCATCGCCTACGTTGCGTCGGTGCGTTAAACCCTACAATCAATCAATTGTCCTGGCTGAGATGAAGTCCTTTTCAGAACGTTTTGCCATGCGCCTCTGCCCATATGCAGCCTACGCATGTTGTTATTAACGCAAGAGCATTATTCCTCTATATATTCGTTCATCGATAATCTGCTATCTACGACACTCACACTCAAAATTGCCAATGGATGACACAAAAATGACACACAGGGCACACAAAACGTCCGGCGGCTCACAGAATAAATATGTGAATGATTGCCGAGATGATGTCCTGTTTCTCGGAGGAGCTCCTGTAATTACTAATTCAACTAAACAAATCACTATATTAATGCGCTATGTAGGATTCCCACCGTTCTAAATCACAACACGCGCAGAGAGACACGCTAGTTCCACAACTTGATCATTCCATCTCAATAACTGAATTTAGTGCAAAACTCTGGGCAGTCGACTTAGGCGTATGTATTAGAGGCTTGTGCTTCGCACTAGATGACATGTTTTAGCATAGTAATGACACAAGTGAGAATTATGGGAGTAGCAAAGCAGATTCCCGCTATTAGCGTAAATGTCGGCCTAACAATTCCGGTTGACTGTCAAGAGACTTGTTTGTGTTAACCGGAAGAAAGAAGACCTCGCAAAATTAAACGGATTACGATGATAGTTTGAGGACACAGGTGTTCTATTGTGCACGTGCCACTGTCGGAAGCACTCCTTTAACGTCTATAGAATGACCTTAGTGCTTTCCACGCGACATCGATTCTACATTTACATTGGTGTGGCGTACCTGGCGATTGACACTGAACCTTTCACACTAACCGCAGCTGTGAAACGTGGCCGCGCACACAATACCGGCTGGTTCCTTCCACAATTCTTCAGTGATGTTTTCCGATTAACTGAATTAAAGAAGTGCTCGTGTTCCCTGGAATTGTTTGTATTTTTGTGATGCCTTTATCAGCCCTGAGAGAGGAGAGCTAATTGAAATTCACAAATGACCCAGACTTTTACGGCTTCAAACCTCCATCTACCTAATGGCTGACCTTCACTATTAGTCGCAGTGTGTATACGTATTTCTATTTGAAGCGCGGAGCAAAATTATAGAATGTCGCCAAGGGCTCGCAGCATAAAGTCACTGTTTCCACTTTGTGGTTGGACTCACAAAAAAAAATTCACGCATCTCCACGAAAAAAATCATGGCGGGTGGGTGAAGCACTGGGCATCGTTCTTACCGTAAATCACCCGTGACATTGCCCACTCCTGCATGTATGAGTAACAGCGCGTGTGTGCAGTATATACAATTCCAATCCAATACAATTCATTTCAATTTATTCAAATCCAATCAAATCAAATCTGTTTCAATCCGATCCATTTCAATCCAATTCAATCCAAATCTAATTTATTGCATTCCAATTCAATCGTATGCTCTTCGCGCATGTGCAGCATGGCTCTCCAGGAGCCACGCGAAACTGCTCAATCTCTCTCTCTCTGTCTCCCTCTCTAACCTTTTTTTCCGCGAATTAGCGTCGATAGTTATGGTTTTTGCTTTTTTGCCGCGCTTTGCAACCTTTTAGGCGGTTTGACATACTCATTGTCGGTTTATACTGATGTGCGCACGCACGCCAACGGACGGACAATGCGGGGCCCTAAGTTGCTTCGCACCTAAAAAGACTGAGCATCATCAAACCGGGCAGCATGCTGATGACTTGCATGGTCTTCCAGTCGATTTTCAGGACCATCAGGAACGCCACGACGACGGAGCCGCACATGTAGCCCACCAGAACCGCCATCGAATACAGTGTCCGGTAGTTTGGTGCGAGACTCTCGACGACTGCAGGACGGCAGAAAATTTTATTTTTTTACATTTACAAGTACCTCAGAGGCCCTTGAAAATGGCATTGAAAGAAGGGTGCTAAAGAATGCACGAGTCCAACTTTTAGTTTGTTTGTACAACACGTAATGTGTTGAAGGCGGATATAAAAATCAGCGTTAAACATAAGTAACAGGGAGACCAAAAATAAATATATATAAATGAGCATCGCACATAATCACCGCACCACAAAAATGATGCACTTTGCGGCACAGAACGGTTTAAAAGCTGTACAATACGACTGACATAAACTGGCAAAAAAACTTGGCACAAAAAATTAGGGTTGTCATAACAGCACTTGCAGAAATACTGGACATTTCTCTCAGATAGGGAAAAACAAAAGGAAATAACGCGCAAAAAAGCCGTTGGGAATATGATTTAAAGAAGGATTTGTATGGCGGGATATAAGTGGCATACACTCTCTATGTACAAACGAGGTTATCAAGCGATATGCAAGAGTAGATTGTTACGGAGGGAACGTGGGTCGCGGAGTCAGGTACTAAGCTATCAAAACGTTATCCACACCTTGATGGCACGAGGCCATACGCATGGGTTTAGGGCGTTTTGCCTTACATGTGCGAGAGACTAAGCCGGCTGTGTAATCTATTTGATAAGTATGAGAGTCATTCAACTGCAAGTGTGGTAATTTGAGTGCCACTTTCGTATTTATGAAGCAGGCATAAACGAGAAATAACGGGCCGTTATTTCAGAGGAAGTTGGCTGTACAAATCGGCCGCGCTGGCAGTTGCAACAATCACTTTGATGCCTATTACGGAATCTGTTATGACCTCCAAAAAATTCCTTGACATAAAGGGACACTGAAGCGAATTTATTAAGCTCCTGGTTTTGCTTGCACTGCGTAGACTGGCTGAAATTACCACACTTGTCATCGTTTATCCGGTTGACAAGTCGGTAATTATTTTTTAAAGCGGGAAAGAAGAAAAACCACCATGCGCGGTCTGTGGCGGCCGCACCAACTAAAGTCTGCGACGTCGGGAGGAGGGGGCACCGTGATTGGACGATGTCTAAGGTTAGCATTTAAACAAGTTTCGGTTTCGGTTCTCTAAAACAACAAGCTTGACATCCGACTGCATCGTTGGATGGGCATTATTGATATCTCAGTAATCGTCGTACCGCGCTTCTGCCATGTTGTCGGCTGTACTATGCCTAAGATAAGCCTCCCAGGACGGCTTGGCTCTCTAGAAATAAATCACTGGCCGAGGCCCACGCAGTGCATGAACGCTCACCGCGTCATCGCAGACGCTCAAATGCCATGCGCGTTTCCCACATATACGGAGCTTGCCTCACTCATGCCCGTATCGTAAAAATTGTGTTCGCACCAGGCCAAGTGTGCTGATTCTGGCCTGTGCCCACTGCCCGCAAGCCGTCGGTGCTTGTGGCAACAGCAGGCCAACGAGAACTGGATAGCGCGTCAGTGTCAGTCTGCGCGCGTTCTGCGAAGTCGCTCGTGAAGCAATGAACGTTACAGCCCACAAATGGTGAACTCAGGTTAAAAAACATTAGCCGCAAACGAAAAAAATCACCTTACAAAAAAGCATGCACTCTCGGGGATTCGAACTTGCGACTAACAAAACAAAATTTCTGGCGCGTAAGACCACTCGGCCACGAGCCAGCTTTGCCGAAGTGCGATATATAAGGTATTTAATGTACAAACTGTTTAACATTTATTTAGTTTTAGCATTTCAAATACTTTAGGTGACTATTTGTTGTATAGCGCTCTTGCAGAAAGCGTCGCCCAAACTTCCACAATATCTCACGTCCAGCAATTGCATTTCTTAGATGGAAAAGCATTCGCAGATGTGTGGTCATGCTGCTGACCGCTGTGCTTGTTCACCAAGCGCACAAACGTGCTTCCGGCTCTCTAGTTTTGCACTGTACGGTAAATATTTCAGTTGATTTTATTTCCTTAGTACCTATATTGACTTCGCTGACTCTTCTCCCGCCTTCAAGTGGCATTAGATTTTCCTACTAGCGTAAAGTCAGTGAAGCATCGCATGTACACTTGTGCAGCGCTTGTGTGGAGCGACCCGGACTCGGAGCTTGATACAGTGTACAAACTTACAAAGTAAACAAAGGCACATTCTTCCATTCACAAATGTGTTGTGGCTTAGTTTCAACTGATCGAGCGAATTGCGATGACCCGTCGGCGGCCTGCAGACTGAACGTTGGGCCGACTGACTCGGTCGCGCAAGGTCGGCGAGCCGTGCAGTAGCGCAGCCAATTGCCAGCACATCTCCTGCTGACGTCACACGAAAACGCCCCAGAAAATGGCCGAGGGTGCAGAGAGGAGGACAGCATTTTCGAATTGATATTTCTAAGAAATGAATTCGCGTAAACGCGCTCAGAGTGGTCGAAACATGGCCTATGGACTCCGGACTACAATTTGCGCTAGTAATCCCGCAATGTTTACAAATCACTTCAGTGTCCCTTTAAGCCTTGCACAGAAACAGTAAACATTGCTAGCGCACCGGCCGTTTGCGGGGGCTTCGTTAAAGCTCAGACTGGAACTCCAGAAGTCTGTCGGGAAAAATTCACGGAAGCTGGCACTAACGCGCAAGACTTGAATGATGAAGCTGTTGTAAGTGATCACTGACGGACACAAAGTTGAATTTTAGTGTCATTGTGGTGTCGTGGTTGACGTCGGCGGCATACCATTTCACTGACCTTATGTTCAGCAAGGCCAGAGTGAGTCGTCATTTCGGTAGGCGTGTTCGTACGCCACTCTACAAGCCCGACTTATCGTGTCTAGCGGATGCTTTGCCCGCCCACCCTCTCGAAGCGCGGCCGCTTGCTCGGCCATCTGAACTTTCCGCGGCCGGGCCATATGGAGTCCATCATCACCTACATCAGCTTTGATATTGAAGTCGCGGCTCTTCTTGTGTACAGAGCGCATGCGCACGACGACTCGAAGACGACCGAATGAAAGGTGTACGCTATGACGCGTCTTCCTCGTTTTGAACAAGTTTTGCCACGTTACGGTGAACTCTGGGGTGTTTTTGTGGTCAATGTTGGCCAATCTCCCTAAGTGGGTATGCATGGCTTGACGAACGTCCGCTCGAGGCACGCGGCCAAGGCTGTGATTCTTTGTTTGGCCAATATTGGCCAATCACCCTAAGTGGGTGCTGAAGAACCGAGGCGAGCACCGCGGGAGGTGGGTGAATCTTCAATGGCAGATGGCACCGCACAATGATGGTGATATTGAGGGCCCCTGCCAACAGCCACCTCTTCTTTCTCTAATATCTTCAACAGCGCGTATGCTTAGCGTGACGAACGTGCGCTCGAGGTACGCGTCACGAGCATTCCCCCGTGTTTTGGCGAGCACGATCGCCGAACTCAAGGCCCGTAACAACAGGTCCACTGTTAATAAAGCTGTTTTTCTGAAGGAACCTATTTTTCTTTCTTATGCAACCGGTCGCCGCCGTACCCAATGCAACAGGACGTTAGTCTAGTTGGAACATACATCCGACAAAAGGGGAAAGTAGAAGCAAATGACCCGACGGTTGCGTATGTTTTGCCAACATACAAATATATAAAAACAACACAAACAATTCACCTTTGTCGCATGATTCTCCCTTTGCCCAGTGTCGCAGGCTTTTGAACGAGAAAGTATGCAGCGACCAAGGAATAAGAATTTAAAAACTTGAAAGACGTTTGGGCTCCCACAGGCACCCGTGTTGCATTCCTTGTGAAAAAGGTTCCCGTGCGTGAGCCGAAATGTCTCAAGTTTTAATGCCTAGCATTCTTTGCCGAGTACCCCCAAAAGCCAGGACCTTCAACGCCCTGCATTTCCACAAAAATGCAAATATCGCGTATGTCCCACCTGTAATCGCTATAATAGCATGAATGGAGGTAATTGGGCGAACGAAATTTCGAACAACAATAGGAAAAATATAAAACAGTTACGGAAAATCGCGAGCCGTGTAACGCCCTGCATTTCCACAATAATGCAGATTTCCAGATAGTTCCAAATGTAATCGTTTCAATAAGGTAGATGAAGATGAAGGTTGGATGAAATTTAAAAAGACTAAAAAATAAGAAACGTACAAAAGATTAAGGAAAATGAGCGAACGTATAACGCATGGGATTTCCACAATAATGCAGATTTCGCAAAATTTCATTTGTACTCGTTATAATAGCGTAAATGGAGAACATTGGTCGAACGAAATTTTGAAATACAAAAAAGTAAGGAAAACACAAAATAATTGCGCAAAAGGGCGAACCGTGTAAAGGCCGTACTACATGGAGCGATTTCGCCTGCGAATTCGCTGATGCGGCGCCGCTCGTGCGGCAAAACCACCTTTTTTCGTTGCTGCGGCAAAGTGCCAAACATTTGA